>NC_069504.1:222535023-222582692 GCF_027579735.1 Bombina bombina | reverse complement strand
ACACAAGTATGGGTGTTTTATTGCAGTAACATATATCAGGATGATGATATTCACAATAAAATCATTTGGAAAGCTTCAAATTTCTTAATTTCTCACACTTACTTTGATTTTTTTTATATAAAATTATAGTTGAGAAATAAATCTTTTATGCCAAAAGAAAGCCCTATCTGTCCTCTAAAAAACAATATATAATTAGTGTGGGTGCACTTAATGTGAAAGGGGTAAATTATGGTTGAAAAGACATATAGCTGAAATTCAAGGTTTCGTTTACGTTCAGAACTTGAACAATTGCCTATGTCATGAAAGGGTTAAATATTACTAGTACTGTGGCAACAAATATGATTGTTTGGCACTATTTGGCAAATGAGCCTGTCTGGCACACACGCTGGGAGAAAGAAAACTGCAATTCAATGGCACTAGGAGACTGAAGAATCACAGTCAAAACAGTTATGATTAACAAAAATTCCAATCCTGTTACAATAAATATGAGTGGTGGCACTAATTGGCTAGTTGGGACTGGCACACAGGCAGGCAGGCAGGAGGAAAATGCAATTCAAGGGCACTAGTAGACTGCAGATTGACAGTCAAAACAGTGTTGATTGACAAATTTTGCAAAACTGTTAAAAGAAAGATTGCTAGCACTAATTGGATAGTTGGGCCTGGCACACAGGCTGGCAGGCAGTAGAAAAGTGCAATTCAATGGCACAAGCAAAATGAGGATTAAGATCAACAATCAAGATTTTTTTTATTTTAATTAGTAACTATACTGTGACAACAATTAGGATTGGTGTAAATAGTTGGCAAAACGGCCTGGCACAAAAGGATGGCAGGCAGGAGGGAGATGCAATTCAAGGACACTAGGAGACTGATTAATGACAGTCTAAACAGTGATGATTGACAATTTTTGCAATATTGTTAAAAGAAATATGATTGCTGACAACAATTGGCTAGGTGGGCCTGGTTCACAGCAGGCTGCAAGGCAGGAGGAAAGTGCTATTCAATGGCACCAGCAAACTGAGGAGTCAAATCACAGCAACTATTACCAAAAATTTTAATTTTTAATTATTAGAATACTGTCACAACAAATATGATTGGTGTAAATATTTTTTAAGTAGGCCTGGCACACAGGCTTGGAAGGCTGTAGAAAAGTGCTATTCTAGGGCACGAGCAAACTGAGGATTAAGATCATCAACAATAAAGATTTTTTTAATTGTAATTAGTAACTATACTGTGACAAAAAATTAGGATTGGTGTAAATAGTTGGCAAGACGGCCTGGCACAAAAGGATGGCAGGCAGGAGGGAGATGCAATTCAAGGACACTAGGAGACTGATTACTGACAGTCTAAACAGTGATGATTGACAATTTTTGCAATACTGTTAAAATAAATATGATTGCTGACAACAATTGGCTAGGTAGGCCTGGCTCACAGCAGGCTGCAAGGCAGGAGGAAAGTGCTATTCAATGGCACCAGCAAACTGATGATTCAAATCACAGCAACTATTACCAAAAATTTAAATTTTTAATTATTAGAATACTGTCACAACAAATATGATTGGTATAAATATTTTTTAAGTAGGCCTGGCACACAGGCTTGGAAGGCTGTAGAAAAGTGAAATTCAAAGGCACGAGCAAACTGAGGATTAAGATCATCAACAATAAAGATTTTTTTAATTTTAATTAGTAACTATACTGTGACAAAAAATTTGGATTGGTGTAAATAGTTGGCAAGACGGCCTGGCACAAAAGAATGGCAGGCAGGAGGGAGATGCAATTCAAGGAAACTAGGAGACTGATTACTGACAGTCTAAACAGTGATGATTGACAATTTTTGCAATACTGTTAACAGAAATATGATTGCTGACAACAATTGGCAAGGTGGGCCTGGCTCACAGCAGGCTGCAAGGCAGGAGGAAAGTGCTATTCAATGGCACCAGCAAACTGACGATTCAAATCACAGCAACTATTACCAAAAATTTTAATTTTTAATTATTAGAATACTGTCGCAACAAATATGATTGGTGTAAATATTTTTGAAGTAGGCCTGGCACACAGGCTGGCAGGCAGTAGAAAAGTGCAATTCAATGGCACAAGCAAAATGAGGATTAAGATCAACAATCAAGATTTTTTTTATTTTAATTAGTAACTATACTGTGACAACAATTAGGATTGGTGTAAATAGTTGGCAAAACGGCCTGGCACAAAAGGATGGCAGGCAGGAGGGAGATGCAATTCAAGGACACTAGGAGACTGATTAATGACAGTCTAAACAGTGATGATTGACAATTTTTGCAATATTGTTAAAAGAAATATGATTGCTGACAACAATTGGCTAGGTGGGCCTGGTTCACAGCAGGCTGCAAGGCAGGAGGAAAGTGCTATTCAATGGCACCAGCAAACTGAGGAGTCAAATCACAGCAACTATTACCAAAAATTTTAATTTTTAATTATTAGAATACTGTCACAACAAATATGATTGGTGTAAATATTTTTTAAGTAGGCCTGGCACACAGGCTTGGAAGGCTGTAGAAAAGTGCTATTCTAGGGCACGAGCAAACTGAGGATTAAGATCATCAACAATAAAGATTTTTTTAATTGTAATTAGTAACTATACTGTGACAAAAAATTAGGATTGGTGTAAATAGTTGGCAAGACGGCCTGGCACAAAAGGATGGCAGGCAGGAGGGAGATGCAATTCAAGGACACTAGGAGACTGATTACTGACAGTCTAAACAGTGATGATTGACAATTTTTGCAATACTGTTAAAATAAATATGATTGCTGACAACAATTGGCTAGGTAGGCCTGGCTCACAGCAGGCTGCAAGGCAGGAGGAAAGTGCTATTCAATGGCACCAGCAAACTGATGATTCAAATCACAGCAACTATTACCAAAAATTTAAATTTTTAATTATTAGAATACTGTCACAACAAATATGATTGGTATAAATATTTTTTAAGTAGGCCTGGCACACAGGCTTGGAAGGCTGTAGAAAAGTGAAATTCAAAGGCACGAGCAAACTGAGGATTAAGATCATCAACAATAAAGATTTTTTTAATTTTAATTAGTAACTATACTGTGACAAAAAATTTGGATTGGTGTAAATAGTTGGCAAGACGGCCTGGCACAAAAGAATGGCAGGCAGGAGGGAGATGCAATTCAAGGAAACTAGGAGACTGATTACTGACAGTCTAAACAGTGATGATTGACAATTTTTGCAATACTGTTAACAGAAATATGATTGCTGACAACAATTGGCAAGGTGGGCCTGGCTCACAGCAGGCTGCAAGGCAGGAGGAAAGTGCTATTCAATGGCACCAGCAAACTGACGATTCAAATCACAGCAACTATTACCAAAAATTTTAATTTTTAATTATTAGAATACTGTCGCAACAAATATGATTGGTGTAAATATTTTTGAAGTAGGCCTGGCCCACAGGCTTGGAAGGCTGTAGAAAAGTGCAATTCAAAGGCACGAGCAAACTGAGGGTTAAGATCATCAACAATAAAGATTTTTTTAATTGTAATTAGTAACTATACTGTGACAAAAAATTGGGATTGGTGTAAATAGTTGGCAAGACGGCCTGGCACAAAAGGATGGCAGGCAGGAGGGAGATGCAATTCAAGGAAACTAGGAGACTGATTACTGACAGTCTAAACAGTGATGATTGACAATTTTTGCAATACTGTTAAAAGAAATATGATTGCTGACAACAATTGGCTAGGTGGGCCTGGCTCACAGCAGGCTGCAAGGCAGGAGGAAAGTGCTATTCAATGGCACCAGCAAACTGACGATTCAAATCACAGCAACTATTACCAAAATTTTTAATTTTTAATTATTAGAATACTGTCACAACAAATATGATTGGTGTAAATATTTTTGAAGTAGGCCTGGCACACAGGCTTGGAAGGCTGTAGAAAAGTGCAATTCAAAGGCACGAGCAAACTGAGGGTTAAGATCATCAACAATAAAGATTTTTTTAATTGTAATTAGTAACTATACTGTGACAAAACATTGGGATTGGTGTAAATAGTTGGCAAGACGGCCTGGCACAAAAGGATGGCAGGCAGGAGGGAGATGCAATTCAAGGATACTAGGAGACTGATTACTGACAGTCTAAACAGTGATGATTGACAATTTTTGCAATACTGTGAACAGAAATATGATTGGTGACAACAATTGGCTAGGTGGGCCTGGCTCACAGCAGGCTGCAAGGCAGGAGGAAAGTGCTATTCAATGGCACCAGCAAACTGACGATTCAAATCACAGCAACTATTACCAAAAATTTTAATTTTTAATTATTAGAATACTGTCACAACAAATATGATTGGTGTAAATATTTTTGAAGTAGGCCTGGCACACAGGCTTGGAAGGCTGTAGAAAAGTGCAATTCAAAGGCACGAGCTAACTGAGGGTTAAGATCATCAACAATAAAGATTTTTTTAATAGTAATTAGTAACTATACTGTGACAAAAAATTTGGATTGGTGTAAATAGTTGGCAAGACGGCCTGGCACAAAAGGATGGCAGGCAGGAGGGAGATGCAATTCAAGGACACTAGGAGACTGATTACTGACAGTCTAAACAGTGATGATTGACAATTTTTGCAATACTGTTAACAGAAATATGATTGCTGACAACAATTGGCTAGGTGGGCCTGGCTCACAGCAGGCTGCAAGGCAGGAGGAAAGTGCTACTCAATGGCACCAGCAAACTGACGATTCAAATCACAGCAACTATTACCAAAAATTTTAATTTTTAATTATTAGAATACTGTCACAACAAATATGATTGGTGTAAATATTTTTGAAGTAGGCCTGGCACACAGGCTTGGAAGGCTGTAGAAAAGTGCAATTCAAAGGCACGAGCAAACTGAGGGTTAAGATCATCAACAATAAAGATATTTTTAATTGTAATTAGTAACTATACTGTGACAAAAAATTTGGATTGGTGTAAATAGTTGGCAAGACGGCCTGGCACAAAAGGATGGCAGGCAGGAGGGAGATGCAATTCAAGGAAACTAGGAGACTGATTACTGACAGTCTAAACAGTGATGATTGACAATTTTTGAAATACTGTTAACAGAAATATGATTGCTGACAACAATTGGCTAGGTAGGCCTGGCTCACAGCAGGCTTCAAGGAAGGAGGAAAGTGCTATTCAATGGCACCAGCAAACTGACGTTTCAAACCACAGCAACTATTACCAAAAATTTTAATTTTTAATTATTAGAATACTGTCACAACAAATATGATTGGTGTAAATATTTTTTAAGTAGGCCTGGCACACAGGCTTGGAAGGCTGTAGAAAAGTGCAATTCAAAGGCACAAGCAAACTGAGGGTTAAGATCATCAACAATAAAGATTTTTTTTAAATTTTAATTAGTAACTATACTGTGACAAAAAATTAGGATTGGTGTAAATAGTTGGCAAGACGGCCTGGCACAAAAGGATGGCAGGCAGGAGGGAGATGCAATTCAAGGACACTAGGAGACTGATTACTGACAGTCTAAACAGTGATGATTGACAATTTTTGCAATACTGTGAACATAAATATGATTCGTGACAACAATTGGCTAGGTGGGCCTGGCTCACAGCAGGCTGCAAGGCAGGAGGAAAGTGCTATTCAATGGCACCAGCAAACTGACGATTCAAATCACAGCAACTATTACCAAAAATTTTAATTTTTAATTATTAGAATACTGTCACAACAAATATGATTGGTGTAAATATTTTTGAATGTAGAAAAGTGCAATTCAAAGGCACGAGCAAACTGAGGGTTAAGATCAACACTAAAAATGTATTTTATTTAAATTAATAACTATACTGTCTGACTGTGACAACAATTATGATTGGTGTAAATAGTTGGCTAGACGGCCTGGCACAAAAGGCTGGCAGTGGCAGGCAGGAGGTAAATGAAATTCAATGGCCCTAGGAGACTGAATATTTGCAGTCCAAAAAATTATGGTTTTTTTTTTTATTACTGTTACAAGAATTGTGATTGGTGCCACTAATTGGCTACTTGGGCCTGGCAGACAGGCTTGCAGATATGAGTCGTGGATGGTAGGTAGGGCAGTAATTTAACACAGTATGCTGTGTAAGTGACAAAAACACAGGACTGATAGAAAATTAAGTTACATTACACTAGCAAAATATTTTAAAATTTTAGATTTTAATATTAAAATTATGTTAAGAAGTGCAATGCACATATGACTCTATGAGTGGTCGCACTGGCTGGCTGCTACGTAGGGCAGCAATTATAACAACAGTATGCTGTGTAAGTCAGATAGACAGTTAGACACAGGCCTGATAGAAAATACAATTAGATTACACTAGCATAATGATTTAAAGACTTTTTTTTGGAAATTTTAAGAAAAAGGTTAAGCACATACATATGAGTCGTGGCTGATAGCCTTGGAAGGGCAGCTATTAAAAACAGTAGGCTATGTATGTCGGATACACACACGCCTGATAGAAAATACTATTAGATTACACTAGAAAAATGATTGAAATTATTTTTTGGGGGGGGAAATTAAAAAAAGGTTAAACACATATGAGTCGTGGCTCATAGACTAGGGAGGGCAGCAAGTAAACACAGTAGGCTCTCTATGTCAGCAAAACACACAGGCAGGATAGAAAATTAGATTTGATTACACTAGCAAACAAATTTAAACTTTTTTTTTATATATATTAAAATTAAGGTGAAAGAAAAATAGATATGAGTGCTGGGTGGCTGCCTGGCACAGACCAATTAACCAAAAGACTGAAAAAAAAGAGGTATATTAATGCTGAGTGAGCCTGACAGACACAGGCATAATAGTAAATGTAATTAGATTACACTAGAAAAATATTTTTTTGTGTGTTTTTTTTTAAATTAAAAATAATGTTATAAACGGATATTAACACTGCTGGCTGCTGGCTGGCACAGAGCAATGAACCAGAGTATATGCTGTGTGACACTGGCCTGATAGAAAATGAAAAAAAATTACACTAGAAAAATAATTATATTTTTGGGTTAGTTAAATTTAAACTAATGTTGTTAGGGAGATATCAGTGGTGGCAGTAGTCACAGCATATGCTGTGAGCCTTAAACACACAGCTGAAAGCCAGGCAAATGCTAATAAAAAAAAAAAGAAAAAAAAAAAACGGCACGAAATATAGCCCTAAAAAGGGCTTTTTGTGGTGCTGTGCTTGCAGCAGAGATGAGTGGAGTCCTTCTGGACTGCAAATACACTAGCCTAGCTATGTTTTTCCTATGAATGTCAGGAGCAAAAACATAACACGTCCTATCATTAAAAAAGCAAGGTCGTTATGAGTCTAAAATGGAGGATTCCGAGTAGCTGGGAGTGTCTGTGAGGGAGTGTCTGATGTTGATTGGCTCTAATGTGTCAGGCGGCTGTGACATAAAGGGTCAAAGTTTTTCCTATGAATGTCAGGAGCAAAAACATAACACGTCCTATCATTAAAAAAGCAAGGTCGTTATGAGTCTAAAATGGAGGATTCCGAGTAGCTGGGAGTGTCTGTGAGGGAGTGTCTGATGTTGATTGGCTCTAATGTGTCAGGCGGCTGTGACATAAAGGGTCAAAGTTTCCACAATGATGACACATAGGGGCGGATCGAACATCGCCATGTGTTCGCCCACAAACACGAACACGAACAAGCTATGTTCGCTGTGAACCGTTCGCGGGCGAACAGTTCGGGACATCACTAGTGAGCATGTATTTTGGTGGATAACTGGTGCATACATTTGTGAGGATGTCAACCGCAGGTATTGGTGGATAACTAGTGCATACATTTGTGAGGATGTCAACCCCTGGTATTGTTGGATAACTGGTGCATACATTTGTGAGGATGTCAACCACAGGTATTGGTGGATAACTAGTGCATACATTTGTGAGGATGTCAACCCCTGGTATTGGTGGATAACTGGTGCATACATTTGTGAGGATGTCAACCACAGGTATTGGTGGATAACTGGTGCATACATTTGCAAGGATGTCAACCCCATGTATTTGTGGATAACTGGTGCATACATTTCTGAGGACGTCAACCCCTGATATTGGTGGATAACTGGTGCATACATTTGTGAGGATGTCAACCACAGGTATTGGTGGATAACTGGTGCATACATTTGTGAGGATGTCAACCCCATGTATTGGTGGATAACTGGTGCATACATTTCTGAGGATGTCAACCCTGGTATTGGTGGATAACTAGTGCATACATTTCTGAGGATGTCAACCCCATGTATTGGTGGATAACTGGTGCATACATTTCTAAGGATGCCAACCCCATATATTGGTTAATAACTGGTGCATACATTTGTGAGGATGTCAACCCCTGGTATTGGTAGATAACTGGTGCATACATTTCTGAGGATGTCAACCCCTGGTATTGGTGGATAACTAGTGCATACATTTCTGAGGATGTCAACCCCTGGTATTCGTGGATAACTGGTGCATACATTTGTGAGGATGTCAACCTCAGCAAATTAGTGGATAACTGGTGCATACATTTGTGAGGATGTCAACCCCAGATATTGGTGGAAAACTGATACATACATATGTGAGGTTCTCAACCCCAGGTATTGGTGGATAACTGGTCCATACATTTGTGAGGATGTCAACCCCAGGTATTGGTGGATAACTAAAGCATACATTTGTGAAGATGTCAACCCCAGTAATTGGTGGATAACTGGTGCATACATTTCTGAGGATGTCAATCTCAGCTATTGGTGGATAACTGGTGCATACATTTGTGAGGATGTCAACCCCAGGTATTGGTGTATAACTGGTGCATACATTTCTGAGGATGTCAACCTCAGCTATTGGTGGATAACTGGTGCATACATTCTTGAGGATGTCAACCCCAGATATTGGTGGATAACTGATAAATACATATGTGAGGTTGTCAACCCCCAGGTATTGGTGGATAACTGGTGCATACATTTGTGAGGATGTCAACCACAGGTATTGGTGGATAACTAGTGCATACATTTGTGAGGATGTCAACCCCTGGTATTGGTGGATAACTGGTGCATACATTTGTGAGGATGTCAACCACAGGTATTGGTGGATAACTGGTGCATACATTTGCAAGGATGTCAACCCCATGTATTGGTGGATAACTGGTGCATACATTTCTGAGGACGTCAACCCCTGATATTGGTTAATAACTGGTGCATACATTTGTGAGGATGTCAACCCCTGGTATTGGTAGATAACTGGTGCATACATTTCTGAGGATGTGAACCCCTGGTATTGGTGGATAACTAGTGCATACATTTCTGAGGATGTCAACCCCTGGTATTCGTGGATAACTGGTGCATACATTTGTGAGGATGTCAACCTCAGCAAATTAGTGGATAACTGGTGCATACATTTGTGAGGATGTCAACCCCAGATATTGGTGGAAAACTGATACATACATATGTGAGGTTCTCAACCCCGGTATTGGTGGATAACTGGTCCATACATTTGTGAGGATGTCAACCCCAGGTATTGGTGGATAACTAAAGCATACATTTGTGAGGATGTCAACCCCAGTAATTGGTGGATAACTGGTGCATACATTTCTGAGGATGTCAATCTCAGCTATTGGTGGATAACTGGTGCATACATTTGTGAGGATGTCAACCCCAGGTATTGGTGTATAACTGGTGCATACATTTCTGAGGATGTCAACCTCAGCTATTGGTGGATAACTGGTGCATACATTCTTGAGGATGTCAACCCCAGATATTGGTGGATAACTGATAAATACATATGTGAGGTTGTCAACCCCCAGGTATTGGTGGATAACTGGTGCATACATTTGTGAGGATGTCAACCCCATGTATTGGTGGATAACTGGTGCATACATTTCTGAGGATGTCAACCCCTGGTATTGGTGGATAACTAGTGCATACATTTCTGAGGATGTCAACCCCATGTATTGGTGGATAACTGGTGCATACATTTCTAAGGATGCCAACCCCATATATTGGTTGATAACTGGTGCATACATTTGCGAGGATGTCAACCCCTGGTATTGGTAGATAACTGGTGCATACATTTCTGAGGATGTCAACCCCTGGTATTGGTGGATAACTAATGCATACATTTCTGAGGATGTCAACCCCTGGTATTCGTGGATAACTGGTGCATACATTTGTGAGGATGTCAACCTCAGCAAATTAGTGGATAACTGGTGCATACATTTGTGAGGATGTGAACCCCAGATATTGGTGGATAACTGATACATACATATGTGAGGTTGTCAACCCCAGGTATTGGTGGATAACTGATCCATACATTTGTGAGGATGTCAACCCCAGGTATTGGTGGATAACTAAAGCATACATTTGTGAGGATGTCAACCCCAGTAATTGGTGGATAACTGGTGCATACATTTCTGAGGATGTCAATCTCAGCTATTGGTGGATAACTGGTGCATACATTTGTGAGGATGTCAACCCCAGGTATTGGTGTATAACTGGTGCATACATTTCTGAGGATGTCAACCTCAGCTATTGGTGGATAACTGGTGCATACATTCTTGAGGATGTCAACCCCAGATATTGGTGGATAACTGATAAATACATATGTGAGGTTGTCAACCCCAGGTATTGGTGGATAACTGGTGCATACATTACTGAGGATGTCAATCCCTGATATTGGTGTATAACTAGTGCATACATTTCTGAGGATGTCAACCCCATTTATTGGTGGATAACTGGTGCATACATTTCCGAGGATGTCAACCCCATGTTTTGGTGGATAACTGGTGCATACATTTGCAAGGATGTCAACCCCTGGTATTGATAGAAAACTGGTGCATACATTTCTGAGGACGTCAACCCCTGGTATTGGTGGATAACTGGTGCATACATTTGCGAGGATGTCAACCCCAGGTATTGGTGGATAACTAAAGCATACATTTGTGAGGATGTCAACCCCAGTTATTGGTGGATAACTGGTGCATACATTTCTGAGGATGTCAACCTCAGTTATTGGTGTATAGCTGGTGCATACATTTGTGAGGATGTCAACCCCAGATATTGGTGGATAACTGATACATACATATGTGAGGTTGTCAACCCCAGGTATTGGTGGATAACTGGTCCATACAATTGTGAGGATGTCATCCCTAGGTATTGGTGGATAACCAAGCATACTTTTGTGAGGATGTCAACCTCAGTTATTGGTGGATAACTGTTGCATACATTTGTGAGGATATCAACCTCTGGTATTGGTGGATAACTGGTGCATACATTTGTGAGGATGTCAACCCCTGGTATTGGTGGCTAACTGAAGCATACATTTGTGAGGATGTCAACCCCAGGTATTGGTGGATAACTGGTGCATACATTTCTGAGGATGTCAACTCCAGGTATTGGTGGATAACTGGTGCATACATTTGTGAGGATGTCAACCTCTGGTATTGGTGGATAACTAGTGCATACATTTGTGATAATGTCAACCCCAGGTATTAATGGATAACTGGTGCATACATTTGTGAGGGTGTCAACCCTAGGTATTGGTGGATAAATGGTGCATACATTTTTGAGAATGCCAACTCCAGGTATTGGTGGATAACTGGTGCATACATTTGTGAGGGTGTCAACCCTAGGTATTGGTGGATAAATGGTGCATACATTTTTGAGAATGCCAACTCCAGGTATTGGTGGATAACTGAAGCTTACATTTCTGAGGATGTCAACCCCAAGGAAGGTGCCAGCAAAAAGCTTTTAAAAAGGTGTGCAATTAATGTTAATGTACTGTTATAGTCTTCTGGAGGTCCAGTCTTTTGTAAATGTATACCTCCTTTTATGATATCTATTTTTATTTAATTAATAACAGAGGATATATTTGTGCTGAGATTATCACACAATCACCTATTGTTTTTGACGCAAAGTTTATTTAAAAAATTCTATTTCCAACAATAAGTTTAGAAAAATATATTTAAAATAAATACTTACAATTTAGTGCTTTGATTTTTTTTTTACTTATTTCATATTTACTACAGATATATTGCTAATGGTCATCTAGTAAGTATGCAAAAATAATATGTTCCTTGGTTTTGGAGACACTAAGGGGTATATTTATCATAGTGCGAGCAGACATGATACAATGTAGAGTATCATGTCCGCTGCACATCGATAAATGCAGACAGCATATGCTGTTGGCATTTATAATTGCACCAGCAGTTCTTGTGAACAGCTGGTGCATATGCTGCCCCCTTCAGATTCACGGCCTATCGACCGCTAGCAGGGGGTGTCATTCAACCGGGTTGATTTCTGTCCGCGGCCTCAGAGCAGGCGGACAAGTTATGGAGCAGCGGTCTTTAGACCTGAAGGCTCGCGCAGAAACAGGGGCATCAAGCTCCATACGGAGCTTGATAAATCGGCCCCAAAGCCTTAAAATTGAGATTGGTCTGACATCACGAGAAGGAGGCCTGCAGGAGAGTGCTCGTAATTGAGCAGAAGCGCATCGCTCACCAGTGGATCTGGATAGTTGGAGACACAATCCTATGGAGGCGTCACAGTTTTAAGCCAGCACAACTTACTGCCGGGGAGACCCGCCTGGCTAAGGCACACATAGGGGTGACAGCAGTGATCTGACTTCTAGTCCTGCTCCGGAGGGTCGCGGCTCTGCTCCAGAGCTTACTGTGACTGCAGGGCTGGCAAAGGACTAAAGACCAGGAGCTGAAGAGACTTTCAGTGGAATAGGCGGCACCAGAAACCATTGTGAGTAAGCAGAGGGGCATATTGTACACCGGAGGGGATTAACATATAGAGCAGCTGGTCACACTCATAATAACTCTCCTAAGCTGCACACCCACCTGTGCTCTACATTAAAATCTGCTGGTGTACCTGGTATATTGAGAGGGGGTCCTTTTTTATACTATCCCCCTATTGGCATCTGCCCACTTGGTCACAACAGGCATACTCTGATATACACCTTACTCCGCTTAACACTTGGCTGCTGCTCTGGATATATGGTGTCCCCTCTCCTCCCTTTTCCGCTAAGCAGCTGCTAGCGGGTCATACCCACACTCCTTTTCCCCACATCGTCCTATTGTGACAATCTTCCCAGAAGAGGGACACTTTACAAGCGCTTTTTCTGGTGTGGGCAAGGAAGAAGACTTGAATAGTAAAACAGACACTAGTAAAATACAGATATGTAAGGGACTTACCTAGGGACAATTCTGTTCTGTGATACCTAGGACTTTGATATAATGGATCCTCCTTTTAAACAAATGTCAGATTATTGGGTCCTACATGTCCCCTCCACCCCTTTTCACTTTAAGAAGATAACATCTAATCACTGAGCACTCCCCCTAGATAGCCACTTGGTGGCATTGGTGACCATTTCCATCCTCATATAGATAGAGAAAAAAATAGATCAGAAGATGAACACTCTCTTCTTTCAGACCTACCTGATGACCACCCTGACAACAGGTTTTCCAGCTCCGTTACTCCCGGGAGGAGTATGGGGGACGCCCCTGTTCTCCCGCTCGACTCCATACAACGCATGTTTGAAATACAAAATCAGACACTTACAAGGCGCTTTGATAAGCTGGAGGGATCCTTTGAAGATTTCAAATGAGATATCTCTTCTATCAACCTTCCACCCGGCAAGCCTAGACACACCATAGTCTGCCTACACTACTACTCTTACAGGGATAAATTGATGAGGGCTATGTTGTGTTCCCCACAATTGAGTGGACAATTCATAGACGTCTCCTTGTTTCCAGACCTCTCCTCTTACACCCTGGCACAGAGGAGAATCTTCTCAGAGGTTACCAGAATCCTAAGAAACAATCAGAGTAAATATAGATGGGGATTCCCGACTAAATTAATAGCCACGAAGGACGGAGCACAACATAGCATTCTGACACCTCAACAGGGTCAGGAGCTTCTGAGGACATGGCATCTGGACCAACATGATCAAGCTCCCTCTGATTCCCAGTGTTCCTGCACTTCCACAAAGAGGGAACCCTGATTTAAGGGTGAATGCTCCGGAATGGAATCCCGGGGGCCCACTACTCAATGCTTAGCCAACTGACTTTAGAAGATGAACACCATCTGGTAAACCACAAGGTATTTAAGAATGTGGCAGCTATTGGGCTGGACGTCCCAGGGCTAAACATACAAGATAGATGGCTCAATGTGATATATATATATATGTATACAGTCTGATTGTTATGTCTTTATTGCAGATAATGGAAAGGTTGCATGTGTTCACCTGGTCATGAAGAGCTATCTGAGAAAAATCCGCCTTATTTGGCTGGAGTAAGTGCTTTGGACCCTGATTTACACGGGAAGGGGGCACATGATCAGACATAAACACTAGGAATTGAATAACACTCAAAGTTTCCTCCTGCATGTTGCGGGGGGACACAAATCTAGCTTGTTTGCCCCTTTCTCCATTTTAGGCACAACCTAGGGGAGGTGCATGTTCCCATCTGACCATAGAATGTTATTACAAAATACCTGCCTTATTTGGCTAGGGCAAGGGCCTTAGATCCTGGAAAACTAGTGGCCTTGGTGCGTGGTCAGAGGTGAACATTAAGAGATATGTGAACTGTCATGTGTTCCCATCTGGCCATGGAGTGCTATTTGAGAAAAACCCGCCTTCTCGGCTGGAGTAAATGGCCTAGACCCTGATATCCATGAAGGAGGGGGTATATGGCCAGATGGGTACATTAGGAATTAGGATCCAGTGTTCAAAGCATCCCCTTATATGTTTCTGTAGATGCACAGGTCTAACTTATTTACTGTGTTTTACATTCCAGGTATTTTCAGGGGGGGGGGGATGTGTTCACGCCCGGCCATGGAATGATGTAATTAATGATACCTGCCTCATTTGGCCAGAACAAGTGCCTTAGAGTTTGAAAACATAGAGGCCAAGACATGGACGGTTGTGAACATAAAGAATTAGTGCGCTAATTGAAATTGTATGGCATGTACCCTTACACCTTACTGAAGACATGCATGGTAAGGGACTAGAGTTTGATTTAGATATTTTTAGTTTATTTGTCAGGTCCCTAGTTATAGATATTGCCGGGGGAAGCGCTGTATGTTTTCATCTGATCATGGCGAGCTGGTGGAGGGACCCCGCTTTATGGGATGGAGAAAGTGCTTTTGATTCTGAATTTGTCGAGCAGGTGATGCATGATCGGATGTGGACATCAAGTCCCAAGTCAATATTGAAGACTGTTTATAGGTAGACGTCTATGTACTGACATAGACACATATTATAACTGACCTAGGCCGACTTAGATGTGTCCATGCATATCTGCTGTATATTCACCCACTAATGTGCCTGAGGACTATGTGTACTCAAATGGTTTGTGTTGAAACTGTGTTTGGTTTTACAATTACACTTAATCTATGTTTCTTTAATGATGTTATCTTAATATTTATGTTCTTTTGAACTTGATTTGATCAGGTGAGGGGGGAGTTGGGACTACTGCTAGCTCCGCCTCCCCACCATACAACTTGCGGTTAGGGGATCTCTTGAGCCCTCCGCATACTAACGGCAGAGTTAGGAAGTCTCTTCCACACTGAGGCGACAGGGCCTCTTAATATCCTACAACACTATCCCTATTTAATTACCTTTCACAGGTTCCCCCTTGTTATAACCCCCCCCCTTTCTTTCTCCACTCTATATTACGAACTCGCCATGAAGCTCTGTACTTTAAACACTAAAGGCCTAAACTCTCCAACTAAAAGGAGCTTATTGTTAAAATACCTTCAGACCCAACACATTGATATCTCCAGGAGACCCACTGGACCGAGGACGGAGCCTCTAGATTTAAATCACCACAATATCCAGTCCAATCTTATTCATAAGAAGGCTAGGGGGGTGACCATACTGGTAGGGAATCAAGTAGCATATAAACACATATATACTGAATGTGACTCAGCAGGCCGCGTGATCTGTGTGTGCTGCCTAAACTGTGTAGTGTATACCCTGGTTGCAGCTTATTTGCCTAACACTAACCAAACTAGTTTCCTTAGGGAGCTGCTCCTGACTGTAGATAGAGTAAAACAAGGCCACATCCTCTTGGCTGGAGATTTTAACATGATTTGGGATCCCAAGAGGGACAGGAGAGGGAACACAGCACAAGCAGGGGATAGATATAGGGATGTCCTATCATAGAGGTTCAGAAAATTGATAGCCCAACATGACTTGCATGAAACTTGGAGGGCTTTGCATCCAGATGCTTGCAATCATACTTTTTATTCAGCCCCGCACTATTCCTTCTCCAGGCTGGACTATGTCTTTTGTGACCCATGGGTGATGCAGATAGTACGTAGCTCCACTATTGTGCCATGCGTGTGGTCAGACCATGACACTGTGGTGGTCAGCTTAGACCCAACGGCTGCCCAGGAAGGGCCCAGGAGATGGTGTATGCCAGAATATTTGCTTCAAGATGTTTTTATGCCCGAGTGGTCCAAAGAAATCCTTGATTTCTTAAGGATCAACGTAAATGGGGATACATTGATACATACAGTTTGATCGGCTTTAAAGGCCTATATGAGAGGTATCCTTATAAAAAAGGAATCTCAGACTAGAAAAAGAGGGGGTGAGACTCTGGCACAGCTTTATAGCAGATTTGTTAATGTCAGGGAACGTGTTAGGACGGATACCTCTCCTTCAAACATTGAGGAATGGCAGTCTCTGATGGCCCAAATCCAAAACCTGGAACTGGAAAAAGTCCAGATAAACCTTAAGTACCTGAATATGAAGTTTTACCACAATGGCAACAAGGCAGATCATCTGTTAGCAAATAGGCTACACCAAAAAACACTAATGAGCAGGATAGCTTACATCCAAAAAGGGGAGGGGAGATGTTATTCTCCTAGGGATGTTAGAGAAGCTTTTGTAGACTATTATAGCAGACTTTATCAAATATCCTCCTCGGAGCAGAGGCAGACTCTCCCTAGGGAGGAAATAGTAAGGGCCTTGAAAGACCTTAATCTACCTAAGGTCTTCACTAAAGCGGAGGAACTACTATCTGCCCCAATAAATATTGAAGAGGTGACTCAGGCGATTAAGGAGTTGAAGCCCCATAAGGCCCCGGGGCCTGATGGTTTCACCTCCATTTTCTACAAGAAGCTCTCGGCGGAGATCAGCCCCATTTTGGTCTCGGTTTTTCATTCAGCCTTTCAGATGGGGCACTTCCCCAAAGAGTATCTGGAGACAAAGATCATGACCATCCCCAAACTGGGTAAGGATCCAAGTCACTGGGAAAGTTATAGGCCTATATCCTTGATAAATGTGGATATTAAGATGTATTCAAAAATATTGGCTGGCAGGTTGAGTAGGGTTCTCCCCTCCTTGGTCCATCTGGACCAGGTGGCCTTTGTCCGCGGGCGGCAAGGCTCAGACAACACACGCCGAATATTAGGCATACTTACTGAATCGGCTTTGTTGGGGCTCCCACTAGTCACCCTGTCCTTGGACACAGAAAAAGCATTTGACAGGGTACGGTGGGAGTATATGGAGGAGGTCCTGAGAGCCTTCGGGTTCCCAATTTATGTTATCACAGCCATTATGGCTCTATAGTTGAATCCCTCGTTAGGGTTCAAGGGAAGGGATTCTGCTCCAAACCCTTTGATATTATGAACAAGACCAGGCAGGGGTACCCGTTGTCTCCCTTTCTCTTTGTACTCATCATTGAGCCTTTGGCAGCTATGATTAGAAAGTCAGACGAAGTACAAGGCTTGCTGATATACAATACTCTACAGAAGCTTGCATTATTTGCAGACGATCTTACACTATTTCTCACAGAACCTGAGACCTCATTACCGGCAGTATTTGATATTCTAGGAAGGTTTGGAAACCTATCATATTATAAGCTTAAATATACAAAGACGGAGGCTTTGGCCTTAAATCTCTTTTCGGTACAGCTTTCTCACCTAAGAGAGACCTTCCCATTCAGTTGGTCCACCAGCCAGTTGAAACACCTGGGGGTCATTATCTCATCGGATCCTAAAAAAGTGATTCAAGCCAATTATGACCCACTCCTCAAATAATTTGAGACTCTTACTGCTAAATGGTCCAGACTCGAGATCTCGTGGATAGGGAGGATTCAGTCGGTAAAAATAATGTTACTACCTAAGGTCACATATCTTTTTCAATGCATTCCACTAATGATCCCCAGCTATACTTTAAATAACTTCCAAACTGTGATAAACAGGTTTATCTGGCAGGGCAAACCCCCGCGGATTGTGATGCAACAGCTGCAAAAACCTATCCTAAGTGGGGGACTTGCAGCCCCTAATGTCCGTACTTACTATAGAGCTGCCATGCTATCTCATATAGCGGCTTGATGGTCACCATCTGAGGACACCAAATGGAGGCAGCTTGAACAAGCTGTACTTCCAGCGGGCTCACTCCTTGAGGTCCTCATTTGTATCCCACAACACTCTCACGGGAGTAGACAACCCTGTTATCAGGGCCTGCATTAAGACATGGAGGGAACTCTGAAATGCAGCACGGGTAGCACCACACCCATCCCCTGCTCACTCTGTCAGGGCGCTGTTGTTTTGCCTACCAGACCCTCACCCATGGGGGTGGTCTTCATGGGGCATAAAACATATCCAGGATTGTTATACACCACAGGAGTTGGTGGCTTCTAGATTATTAAATGTGGATATACCTAAGAAATACCACTTTGAATACTTTAGATTAATCTCCATGATTTTGTCCAGGGGATTTCAGAAAGATCAACCTAGAGAAATGACACAATGGGAAAAAAGTTGGCTTGCTGGCAAGCCGTACTGTAAGGCCCTGACAATCCACTATCAAGTGCTACTAGACTCAGAGGGGTTCGTGAAGGCATTTCATGTCCTGGAGTGGGAAAGAGAAATGGGGCAGGCACACACTGAAATAGAATGGCAGAAAGCCATACAATTTATGAGAACAGCCATACATTGTGTTACGTTATATGAATTATTTATTAAATTAGTGCTGCGCTGGCATAGGGTCCCAGTCCAACTACATAAGTTGTTCCCCCAAAAGTTGAAAATGTGCTGGAGGGGATGTGCCAGAGGGGATCTTACTTTCATATTTGGTGGAGCTGCAGCAAACTAAGGGAAGTGTGGGATCAGGTATCAAAGGTACTAGTTCAATTAGGCTTGATTCACAGACTGACGCCAGATAATGCCCTCTTTCACATAGAGCTAGGGAAACTGACTCAATCGGAGAGGGTACTGTGCATTATCATCCTTCTGGCCACAAAGTTGGCTATAGCGAGAAGCTGGCTGGGAACTTCCCAGATTTCCTTGCAAATGGTAAGGGACCCAATTGAATATATCCGCACAATGGAAGAATATTCTTTTAAATCTATGGGCAAAATGTGACTACATGGAGAGGTTTGGGCGGCATGGGAGGATTGGGTGAGAACAGACAAATAGAGAAAAAAAGAGACGGCACTTGGGTACTGACACTAAATTGAAATAATCTGCTTTTAAAAGCTCCCCGCACTTGTTGAGTTGTACCCCCCTTTTTTTTCCTCTACTTGCCCTGTCGCCTTGGTATACACTTCTCTTATCATCCAGAATTTTTGTTACATTCACCTGTACGTTATTATGTTAGGCAATTGAAGAATTTTTCTAAGCCTCCCAAGGGAAGATTAAGAACCAGGTGGCAAATATTATTTATTCTGTATTAAGAATAACTGGGACTAATAGCACACAATCCTACCTATAAAAGTAAAACATAAAACTAAATTGTATTATGTATAACGTTAAAACACAGAGAAAACCTCTGCTGATCACACAAGTTACCCCAAACCTTCCATAAAAATCTGTGTGTCACTCCCCTGTTTCCTGGCCGATAACAGGAAACGTCAGCTTCAGGTGACAGGAGTGACAACAATGGTAAGAACAATTACTAAGGTGAGCAACAAACGCGTTTCTATATCTTGAAAAATAGAATCCAACCCCATAGAGTTAACAACAGTATACCTGTCCCATTAGGCGAAGAACCAGAAGGGGACGGAGAAAATAGACCAAGACACAAGAGACAGGTACGCTTCAATCAGAAGCAATCACACAAAACATAAATAGAACCCACTAATTCTATTGAACTTAACATAATCAATTTATCAGAAAAAGTAGTAACTTTAAACCATATATCAGTCATGAAAAAAGGCCTAACATTTATACCCTCCCCCTCTTTGAATAAATTCAAAGCTATAAAAGATACACATCTATTTACTCGTACAATTATGTTGAAATAATATTTCAATAATACAGATATATCTCTAGATAAGGCAGATATGACCTTAATTGACAATTTGATTACTCTGTTAAATGAAAATAGTGGGGAGAACCTAGAGAGTGAAGACAATAGTTGGAGGAAAATACTCAAAAAGAAATTGCATTATGTACCCCCTAATAGCACTTCAGCTAACGCATTAGCTTTTCTTAATCTAGTATGTAACGACATATTGAGTACCCCTACAGAGAATTATAATGGGGGAAAGAACCTCACTAAAGAGGAATATGATGCATTGCAACAATTAAGACAACTTAATGATGTACAGATAAAAAGAAGTGATAAAGGGGGAAATATACGCCTAGATTTAGAGTTCTGCGGTAGCCGTCAAAAGCAGCGTTAAGGGGTCCTAACGCTGCTTTTGGCCGCCCGCTGGTATTTAGAGTCGTGTAGGTAAAGGTCTAACGCTGACTTTCAAGCCGCGACTTTTCCATACCACAGATCCCCTTACGGCAATTGTGTATCCTATCTTTTCAATGGGATCTTCCTAACGCTGGTATTTAGAGTCTTGGCTGAAGTGAGCATTACAACTCTACCGACAAAACTCCTACCGCCCATGGAAAGGCTGTAGTTAAGAGCTTTCTGGGCTAACGCCGGTTTATATAGCTCTTAACTACAGTGCTCTAAAGTACACTAACACCAATAAACTACCTATGTACCCCTAAACCGAGGTCCCCCCACATCGCCACCACTATAATAAATATTTTTAACCCCTATTCTGCTGACCACACACCGCCGCCACCTACATTATCCCTATGAACCCCTAATCTGCTGCCCCTAACATCGCCAACACCTACATAATATTTATTAACCCCTAATCTGCCGCCCCCAATATCGCCGCTACCTTACCTATACTTATTAACCCCTAATCTGCTGACCGGACCTCGCCGCGACTATAATAAATGTATTAACCCCTAAACCGCCGCACTCCCGCCTCACAAACACTATAATAAATAGTATTTACCCCTAATCTGCCCTCCCTAACATCGCTGCCGCTTAACTTCAAGTATTAACCCCTAAACTGCCGACCGGACCTCGCCGCTACTCTAATAAATGTATTAACCCCTAAAGCTAAGTCTAACCCTAACCCTAACACCCCCCTAAATTAAATATAATTTTAATCTAACGAAATAAATTAAATCTTATTAACTAAAGTATTCCTATTTAAAACTAAATACTTCCCTGTAAAATAAACCCTGATATAGCTACAATATAACGAATAATTATATTGTAGCTATTTTAGGATTTATATTTATTTTACAGGCAACTTTGTATTTATTTTAACTAGGTACAATAGCTATTAAATAGTTATTTACTATTTAATAGCTACCTAGTTAAAATAATTACAAAGTTACCTGTAAAATAAATCCTAACCTAAGTTACAAATACACCTAACACTACACTATCAATAAATTAATTAAATAAATTACCTACAATTACATACAATTAAATAAACTAAACTAAATTACAAAAAAAAACCACTAAATTACAAAAAATAAAAAAAGATTACAAGAATATTAGGCTAATTACACCTACTCTAAGCCCCCTAATAAAATAAGAAACCCCCCAAAATAATAAAGGTCCCTACCCTATTATAAATTAAAAAGTAACCAGCTCTTTTACCAGCCCTTAAAAGGGCTTTTTGCGGGGCATGCCCCAAAGTAATCAGCTCTTTTGCCTGTAAAAAAAAACACAATACCACCCCCCAACATTACAACCCACCACCCACATACCCCTACTCTAACCCAAACCCCCCTTAAATAAACCTAACACTACCCCCCTGAAGATCTCCCTACCTTGAGTCGTCTTCACCCAACCGGGCCGAAGTCTTCATCCGATGGGGCAGAAAGAGGACATCCAGACCAGCAGAAGTCATCATCCTATCCGGGCAGAAGAGGACATCCGGACCGGCAGACATCTTCATCCAAGAGGCATCTTCTATCTTCATCCATCCGATGAGGAGCGGCTCCATCTTCAAGACCTCCGGCGTGGAACATCCTTCTTCACCGACGACTAGACGGCAAATGACGGTTTCTTTAAACAACGTCATCTAAGATGGCGTCCCTTGAATTCCGATTGGCTGATAGGATTCTATCAGCCAATCGGAATTAAGGTAGGAAAAATCTGATTGGCTGATTGAATCAGCCAATCAGATTCAAGTTCAATACGATTGGCTGATCCAATCAGCCAATCAGATTGAGCTCGCATTCTATTTGCTGATTAGAACAGCCAATAGAATGCGAGCTCAATCTGGTTGGCTGATTGGATCAGCCAATCGGATTGAACTTGAATCTGATTGGCTGATTCAATCAGCCAATCAGATTTTTCCTACCTTAATTCCGATTGGCTGATAGAATCCTATCAGCCAATCGGAATTTGAGGGACGCCATCTTGGATGATGTCATTTAAAGGAACCGTCATTCGTAGTCTAGTCGTCGGTGAAGAAGGATGTTCCGTGCCGGAGGTCTTGAAGATGGAGCCGCTCCTCGTCGGATGGATGAAGATAGAAGATGCCACTTGGATGAAGATGTCTGCCGGTCTGGATGTCCTCTTCTGCCCGGATAGGATGAAGACTTCTGCCGGTCTGGATGTCCTCTTCTGCCCCATTGGATGAAGACTTTGGCCCAGTTGGGTGAAGACGATTCAAGGTAGGGAGATCTTCAGAGGGTAGTGTTAGGTTTATTTAAGGGAGGTTTGGGTTAGAGTAGGGGTATGTGGGTGGTGGGTTGTAATGTTGGGGGGTGGTATTGTGTTTTTTTTTTACAGGAAAAAGAGCTGATTACTTTGGGGCATGCCCCGCAAAAAGCCATTTTAAGGGCTGGTAAAAGAGCTGTTACTATTTAATTTAGAATAGGGTAGGGACCTTTATTATTTTGGGGGGCTTTTTTTATTTTATTAGGGGGCTTAGAGTAGGTGTAATTAGCCTAACATTCTTGTAATCTTTTTTTATTTTTTGTAATTTAGTGTTCGTTTGTTTTTTGCAATTTAGTTTAGTTTATTTAATTGTATGTAATTGTAGGTAATTTATCTAATTAATTTAATGATAGTGTAGTGTTAGGTTTAATTGTAACTTAGGTTAGGATTTATTTTACAGGTAATTTTGTAATTATTTTAACTAGGTAGCTATTAAATAGTAAATAACTATTTAATAGCTATTGTACCTAGTTAAAATAAATACAAAGTTGCCTGTAAAATAAATATAAATCCTAAAATAGCTACAATATAATTATTCGTTATATTGTAGCTATATTAGGGTTTATTTTACAGATAAGTATTTAGTTTTAAATAGGAATACTTTAGTTAATATGAGTTAATTTATTTTGTTAGATTAAAATTATATTTAACTTAGGGGGGTGTTAGGGTTAGGGTTAGACTTAGCTTTAGGGGTTAATACATTTATTAGAGTAGCGGCGAGGTCCAGTCGGCAGATTAGGGGTTAATACTTGAAGTTAGGTGGCGGCAATGTTAGGGAGGGCAGATTAGGGGTAAATAGTATTTATTATAGGGTTTGCGAGGCGAGAGTGTGGCGGTTTAGGGTTTAATAACTTTATTAGAGTAGGGGCGAGGTCCGGTCGGCAGATTAGGGTTTAATAAGTGTAGGTAAGGTAGCGGCGACGTTGGGGGGCAGATTAGGGGTTAATAAATATAATATAGGAGTCGGCAATGTTAGGGGCAGCAGATTAGGGGTACATAGGTATAATGTAGGTTGCGGCTGTGTCCGGAGCGGCAGATTAGGGGTTAATTGTGTAATGCAGGTGTCAGCGATGTCGGGGGCGGCAGATTAGGGGTTAATAAGTGTAAGGTTAGGGGTGTTTAGAATCGGGGTTCATGTTAGGGTGTTAGGTGCAGACTTAGAAACTGTTTCCCCATAGGAAACAATGGGGCTACATTAGGAGCTTAACGCTGCTTTTTTGCAGGTGTTAGGTTTTTTTCAGCCCAAACTGCCCCATTGTTTCCTATGGGGGAATCGTGCACAAGCACGTTTTTCCAGCTAGCCGCTACCATAAGCAACGCTGGTATTGAGGGTTGAAGTGGCGATAAATATGCCTTTACGCTCCCTTTTTGGAGCCTAACGCAGTCCTTCAGAGAACTCTAAATACCAGCATTGTTTAGAAGCAGCGCTCGAAAAAAAAGACGTGCAGTTAACGCACCCCTTCGGCCACAAAACTCTAAATCTAGGCGATAGTAATTTGGCCTAATGGTATGTATCTAGAAGAGGCCAAACGCCAACTTTCAAATACTACCAACTATAAAAGTATTCTAGGTAACCCCACTGATATGTTTATAAGTAAATACAGAAAAACTGATCAATGATGTTATAGACCTCAAGGAGTTCGAATTTTTTCAAGTGAACGATCCAAGGGTTGCCATGTTTTACTTACTACCAAAAGTACACAAAAGCTTTACTATACCACCTGGGAGAACTATTGTATCAGGTATATGCTCCCTAACTTAAAAAGCAAGTAAATACGTGGACACTAGATTTAGACATATTGTCGAGTCTTTACCATCACACACAAAAGATACTATGCATAGCCTCAATAAAATACAAGAGGTTAACATCAACTCTAAAACTATCCTTGTCACATGCAACGTAGAATCACTGTACACCAGTATACAAACCTATTGGGGATGTACAGCTATCTCTTGTTTTCTATCCAAGAAACAGAGTATGTCCAATGATTAAAAATAATTCATAATTAAATTATTGGAGTTTGTTCACACTTATAACTTCTTTGTATTTGATGACAGGTTTTACCTGCAAGTATGTTGTGGGACAGCTATGGGCACTTCTTGTGTCCCCACATACACGAACATATACCTGGGCTGGTGGGAAAAACAATGGTGTTCCATGAATCATTTAGACAATTCACAACACATATATCCCACTGGTCCAAGTATATTGACGATATATTCTTTGTGTGGAACGGCCCTCATAATCTACTGCTAGAATTTATCCATGCCCTTAACGATAACCCTTTAGGGCTATATCTTACTTCTACAATTAGCAATGACCAAGTAGATTTTTGGATCTCTCTATTCGCAAGGTCGGTAATAAGTTGGAAACCGACGCTTACAGGAAACCCACGGCTACGAATAATATATTGTTAGCCAGTAGCCATCCTTCTACGATCAGAGGACTACTAGTAGGAGAATACTTGCGTTTAAGAAGAAATTGTAGTACTTTAGATACATTTCAAACAACAGCAGCAGATCTAAGAAACAGACTCCTGAAAAGAGGTTATTCTAGGAAATCTTTGGCTAGAGCATAGAATAAAGCTTTAACCAGGGAAAGGAAAGAACTGCTTACCCGAAATCCAAAAAGACAGAAGATACTTTGAGATACGTGACTACCTATTCTACTGCCAGTGATCACATCAATCATATTGTCAAAAAACACTGGCATGTTCTTCAAGCGGATTAACACCTTAGGACCTTAATTCCAGATATACCTTCCTTTTCTTATAGACAGGCTAATAACATTAGTGACTCATTGACAAGAAGTCATTTTGACAGAAATGCCAATAAATCCCCGATATATAAAGGTTCCATAGCTTGCGGTAACTGCAAAGTCTGTCAATATATGACCAACAAACAGACTATAACTGACAGATTTGGAAATACTTGGTATATTAATGATTTCATTAATTGTAAAAGCACGAATGTGATCTATTGTCTTTCCTGCAGTTGTAATTTATACTATGTAGGAATGACTACTAGATGTATGGGTACCCGCATGACAGTACACTTAAGCAATATCAGAATGGCTCAGAAAGATGTAGAGAAAGGTAAAAAAATTACGAGTGTAGCAAGATATTTTTTACACTCACACAAGGAAATCCCAAAGTATTCAAATGTTGGGGATTAGAAAGATTAAGACCCAGCATTAGAGGGGGAGAAAGAGAACAAAGACTACTAAAAATGGAGACTAAATGGATTTTTAATCTAAATACAGTTATACCGCATGGTATGAATGAAAAAACAATTATTGGGTATATTTATAAAATACTATCTGTTATAGGAATGGTAAAGCTGGTACTCACTCTTACTATCTATATAAATTTACTCAATTTAAGGGCATATTAGTGAAGTATCTTACTTAAATAAACTATAAGTCCTCTCCTTTTAGATGGTGTAAATATAGACTAGAATTCTTTGTAGAAACTTTAAGTATTCATAATCATGTGACAGATAATTGAATTAAGCTTTCCAATTTTTGGGTTAAGCATGATAATGATTTAACTTGTAACTCATAGTCGGTTATCACAATATAGGGGATTACATTTACATATCATGGAAGAATGTCAAGTATTAGGGCTAAAGCTATCATGTAATAAATATTGATATTAGATTATTATGGTCAGATAGACACTCTCCTCTCATTTAATAATACATAAATCATGCATTTATATTCATATTTAACAATCTACACACTGCAACTTTGATTACTATGAAGTATATGATATGTGTAAAATAAATATAAGCAAGAGATTATGCCCCATTAGAGATATTGTAACTCTACCTTGTAATGACTGTATATCATAAGAAGTAGGTACTATAAGATATTATCACTGCATGCTAGCCATGTCTTTCATTATCTATACCAACATAATAATGCTACTATATATCAGGGCGTTTAAGTGCTAGTATCACTTAGCAAAATAATAATACTTGACAATACTTATAATCAATATGACTGTCCCCTTAAAATTAATATATGAAAAGAGACAGTATACATAGTTGAAGTAGGTATTATCATGATATCAGGTAGTTCATTTGAAGCTCATACTATATATATACACTGGTAATTAGTAAGCTATAGACGAGATCTGTTTTGTACCCACCTATATCCAATAGCTGTATTTTATCTCATCTTAAGTATGTTTAGAAATCCAGCAAAGACTACTTATTAATAATTAGACAAATTATATACTAGAATAGCTAAGCTATTTAGATTATCCTATAAACCTGAGCACATTATGATATGAAGTAAATCAGAGGGTATAGATATAATGTAGTCCCCTTATTGGTCTAAAATGTATACAAGTAAAAGAAGAAGAAGCCCATGGGGCATATGTATCAAGCTCCGTATGGAGCTTGATGCCCCGTGTTTCTGGCGAGTCTTCAGACTCGCCAGAAACAGCAGTTATGAAGCAGCGGTCACAAAGACCGCTGCTCCATAACCTGTCCGCCTGCTCTGAGCAGGCGGACACACTTCGCCGGAAATCAACCCGATCCAGTACGATCGGGTTGATTGACACCCCCTGCTGGCCGCAAGTCTGCAGGGGGCGGCGTTGCACCAGCAGCTCTTGTGAGCTGCTGGTGCAATGCTGAATACGGCAAGCGTATTGCTCGCCGTATTCAGCGAGGTCTGGCGGACCTGATCCGCAGTGTCGGATCAGGTCCGCCAGATCTTAATAACTAGAGGCCCATATATGCTATGCAGATTAGGCATAAAACGTACACAATTGATAATACCTAAGTGATTATTATATTATTACAGGAAAAACCCTCCTTGAATATATCATTTCAAATTATTGCTTATAGCATATTGGAGTCCTTGTTCGATATAATAGAATACGTTTAGGTTTAATTTCATACTATAATATCTAGTTTATCCCAATATTATATTTCTTCTTTTTAACATCCATAGTATACCCATTGTTAGACTTTTATGATAGATATTGCACGTATCATTTTATTAGTCTCTAAGAATATGATCATTTACCCGGTTATATGCTGCAGTTTAAAAGATGTGTATGACTGCTGGAAACTTACGCCCCCCATTTACCAGTCCATGATATTACTCTGAGTCATCACGACACACCCCCGTGGATGACATGCATGGAGAGGTGTGTAATAGAAGGCTCACAAGGATTGGCTGTGTAACATTTGGAGGACGTTTATAGGGCAGCAGCCCTGAAAGCTTTGGCTTATTCATTTTTATACGATTACATATTAGTCAACATTGAGAAAGGCCGGTTAACGGCAGAAACGCATTTGTTGCTCACCTTAGTAATTGTTCTTGCTGTTGTTGTCACTCCTGTCACCTGAAGCCGACGCTTCCTGTTATCGGCCAGGAAACAGGGGAGTGACACACAGATTTTTATGGGAGGTTTGGGGTAACTTGTGTGATCAGCAGAGGTTTTCTCTGCATTTTAACGTTGTACATAATAACATTTAGTTTGATGTTCTACTTTTATTGTGTCAGGGTTTTTTCCCTGTTGTGTTTGCCATGTGCTGCTGGCAGCCATTTTACTCACCTCTCTTCCTGACTGTGGTGAATTGTGGGGGGTGCTGCTCATTTCCTGCACTTTCTTTTATGGCCAGACTGGTGTGCATCATCCATGTGAGACAGGATGCAGTCTCAGAATTGTGATGTCATCACTTATTATTTAAAGGGCCTCTGTTCAGTATGCTTTGCCTTTGCGTTGTCTCAGACCTGTTTGTGAGAGTTCCTGTGTATTACCTGGCTGCCTGATGTCCTTCCTGGTTCCTGATCCCTGGCTTTTTCCTGACTCTGCTGTTTTCCTTGTTCCTGATTCCGGCTCGTCTGACTATTCACTTTGGCTCCTGACTCGGCTAGTCTGACTACCAGCTCTGGTTTTGACTCCTGGCTTGTTATTTGACTTGTGGACTTTTTATTATTTTTTACTATTAATAAAGGTGTGATTATTTTTGCACTTCTCGTCTCAGTCTGATTCCTGGCACCCTGACATATCGGTAGGATTGTGTGCTATTAGCCCCTTCTTCTTCTCTCTCCTGTTATTTAAAGGTTATCTTATAGGGGTAGCACCGGCCTGGCTAGGCCCTCTTTCTTCTTACATCTACTATTTGTAGTGCCAGTGACTCATTTTCCCTTTAAGAATAACTGGCCCATATCCTGCTGTGTATACTGTGGACACACAAAGACCTACTTCTTTCCTCTCAGAGTTCCTACACGGAAGCAAGGTGTTACGACTACCACTTGCCAAGTTATTTCTTGTCCATGTTAACATGTTTATATATAAAAAGAGGTGCCGCTCATGGCCCATTATACCCCCTACTCTTTAGGACCTAGTACTGCTTATAGTCTCTAGGACATGCCTATGTATTAGATACACAAGATTTGATGTATGTATATAGGTGTGTTGCCATGACAGTATAAAATGTTGTTTATGAATGCCATTGCTACCTCAATAAAAACGATAAATTTTTTTTTGAGATTTATACATTTATAATGTTTTGCATGCCATTTTATTTTTAATTCATGTTATTTATAACAAAAATGGTTTGATTATTCTTTATTATATTTTACCATTTTATATCACTATAAGCATAATAGAATTCTATCAAGAGGCATTTTTTTTTTTATAAATATGTTTTTATTGAGGGAATTGCACTTACAAATACACAAGAACAGTTTGCCCCAACATGGACGTAGTATAAAGCATATAGTAAAACAAGTATTGTGGACAATTATAAATGTAGAAGAACAAATATAGAGATAAATCCCCTGTCAAATTCACAAAATGTTCTCAAGTTAAAGTATACATCAAATGAATAAAAGTTGGAGAGCAAACTCAAGATCACCCTCTTTTCCCTCAAAGTTGGCTGAAGCCACTTTTGGACTTCTAAGAATTAAGGGTACAATTCAGAGGACTTTTAGGAAGCACAGACCCAATCAAGGCCTACGCTGATTAGCTCCTCCCGATGACAATTAGGACCCTGAAGAGGTCCGAGAGACTAAGAATAATATAGAAGGAGATGATATAACCAAATATTACATCATTAAATATTTCAATATCTCACATTGTGTCAGAGAAACAAACTGTAGAAACTGCGTCTCATATAAGCTCACATACTGATAGATAAAGGAGTGTAGTTGTTCACAAAAATACAAATATAGGAAGAGCATTGAGGCTATAAAACACACAAACCAAAAATTGCAGGCTCAAAAGGGGTTATCAATCACATGAAGGTTATTAAGTGCTTATATCACCGTGGTGGGCAGCATATGAGTGAAAACATAGGTATTGGACATCCCAGAATCTCTGAGCCTTAGACAACATAGTAATAATTCTAGAAGAAACTTTAGATAGATAAGTGAGGTTGTAAATACAGCAAGCCAATAATGAGATACATCCTGTAAATATTAAACAATGAATGACATTCATAATATATTGTTACATTAGTGACATTCGGAGAGCCATTTTTACACTTATATGGGTATGTTCTCTAACCTAGGCTCTACGAACAGGGCAGAGACTACTTAACTCTGCCAGATAGGAGCATAGAGGATAAATTATTTATCCCTTTAATACACAATTGGGAGAGGGGGGAGCAGGGAGGATGAAGGGAGAGGGGAAGGGGAAGAGAGGGGAATGGAAAAGGGGGGGGGAGGGGAAAAAGGGGGGGTAGGAGGGAGAGGAGGAGGAAGGGGGGGGAAAAAGGAAGGGGAACGGATGGAGAGGGGGGGAAGTGGGGGGGGAAACGGGGGAGGGAGGGGTGGGGGGAAGGGAGGAGGGGGAAAAGGGAAAAGGGAGGAGGGAGGGAAAAGGGAGGGGGGGAAGGTGGGGAAGGGGGGAAGGAAAGGAGGGGGAGGGGGGAAAGAAGGGGAAGGAGGGGGGAGAGAGGGGAAGGGAGGAGGGAGGGGAGGGAAAAAGGGGGGGGGGAAGGAGGGGGGAAGGAGGGGGGAAGAGGGGGAAGGGAGGGGAGAAAGGGGGGAGGGAGGAGGGGGAAGGGAGGGGAGAAAGGGGGAGGGAGGAGGGGAAAGGGTAGGGAGGGGGGAGAAGGGGAAGGGGGGCGGATCTAAGACACGTATTGAGGTCCCATTCCTTAAAAAAAAACGCTACCCAAGTGATATCTGAAAACAAGCATTCTCTTCCCCAATAACACCTATGATCAGGAGGGGGCTGCAGTGATATAAGGGGGATAAACTGTTCACTATGTATAGTTAGAAATTAGATTATGGAAGAGCAAAGGGCAGACAGTGGTAATTTTACAAATATAAGGGACCTAACAGTTGCATATTTAGATCCAAAGTTAGCCAAATAAACAGAGAGGATAGAGGTTCTCATATCTCCATCTAGCTGACAAATATGGATATTTCTGGGGCCACAAGACAAAATGTTCACAAGGTTGAGTCTGTGAGTTCAGACCTAATGGTCGTCATATAGGATTGCAATGTTAGAACAAAGGCACCCTGCTGAACATGACGGAAGCTGCACAAATGACAGCCACAGTAGGGATGCTCAGCCCACACCGGTCTTTACATACAGTTGTCTCACCAAGACACCAGATAAGTCCAGAGTTCCCCAGCATGATATGTCCATCAGATGTAACCCCAGACCGTGGGTCTCGCTGGAGCTGAGTTGTCTTCTGTGCGCACCCTCCTGATATGTAGCAGCACAATGGTAGGAGCTCCCACAGTCCCCCCTGGGTATCTGGATTAAGAGATCTGACCTGCACCGGGTCACCGGCAATCCACAGGCCTCCGATTTTGCGATGTGCGGTAAGTTAGCCAGGGGTTGATCGATATCCTCCTGAGATTCACTGCGCTGTGCGCTCAAAGCTGCTGGGGGTGCCACCTCCGAGACTTCAATAGCAACTTCTGCATGGGTATCCGCCATGTTGGATAGGAGGCGGTCAAATCTGCGGCCCATCTTACACTCGAAGTCCTCCAGACAGTTGTGCAATGCCGCTAACAGCCCCTCCATGGTCCCAGAGTCCTCTCACTCCAGCAGGCACCACTCCACAAAGCCAGCTCAGGCCCTCTTAGTATCGTCTTGCTGCGAGAGACGTGGCATGCGTTTCACTCAGGGAGGCCCCGAGCTCGGCCAGGCCACAATCTGTCGCCTCTCTCTGGCACTTAAAACCCTCTTATAGATTGCCAGTGAAATCCTCAGTTATTGCAGAGCTCATTTAGAATGGGTACTTCTCTTGTATTGTGCGAATTGGCTAAATGTTATCAATTTTTTATCGTTTATTGCAGGAGCCATGTTCAAACACATCCTCTCTGCATGATAGCTCTATCAAGAGGCATTTTAATAATTTTCATGGTCATGTAGTCAGCTGCTCAGTTAGTTTGACTGACAAGCAAAGCTATTTAAAATTAGTTTCAAACTGCTTACAAACTTAATGTGAATATACCCATCAACTTAAGGAGTGCTAAGCAAATGTATTATTATTATTATGATTAATATTATTATTATTGCTATTATAATTTGTATTGATATTATTATTTATATTATTATTTTATACAAAGGAAGAACATTTGTTTTTAACTACTAGACCTACAAGTGTCATGATAACCACACATGAATGGAAAATGTAAATCAGGTTTTTGTAATTCTTTTTAGTATAAATAACTATCTCTTTGTGTTGCAAAGGAAACACTGAATCTCACAGTACATGTTTTTACAGCAGCAGATGCCACAATACACAATGAGCAAAAATGATCATTCCAGTAATTGCTAAATATTCCAAGACCTGCTGCTCCTTCAATAGCTCCTCACATAGCAAACCATCTGGATAATATGAAAAAAAAGAAGAACAATAGCACCAGCCATATCTATGAAACATAAACAAAAATAAAAGTAACAAATAATATTGGCAGCACTCATAGGGAACTTTGGTACCACACTAAAATAACCAACACTTTAAATTTTGGGGCCTATCTATCAAGCTTCGAATGGAGCTTGAGAGCCCGTGTTTCTGGCAGGTTCGCCAGAAAAAGCAGTTATAAAGCAGCGGTCTAAAGACCACTGCTCCATAACCCTGTCCACCTACTCTGAGCAGGCAGACAGACATTGCCGGAATTCAACCCGATCGAGTACGATCGGGTTGATTGACACCTCCCTGTTGGCGGCTGATTGGGAGCTGCTGGTGCAATGCTGAATACGTATTGCTCTCCGCATTCAGCGAGGTCTTGCGGACCGCAAGACCTTTGATAAATAGGCCTCTTTATGTGAGATGACACTAGCGCTAAATGATAATAATAATAAAAAAATGATGGACATCTTTGCAACTATTTCAGGGCTATTTGAAAACAGTTTATTATATTGTACATGGGCAAAAAATGGCCAGGGGAGACATTGTAGAGCTCAATGAACAAACATGGTATCAATTAATTAAAGCTCCCTTCATCTCTATTGTAGAGGCTGTATACAGTGGCACACATTTATATATGTTTAGGTTCATAAACATATGTGTTGAGTGTGGGATATCCTGTACAGCTAATAAGATGCAGGAAAAGCCACATCAGGACCTCAACATCTACAAATGATGTGTTTTTATTTTTGTTTTATCCTCGGACTGTCGGGGTCTGCTCCACTGCTAAACCATCTTAACGCATATAGGGCCAGATTACAAGTGGAGTGCTAAATATCGCTAATGTGCACTGGTATTACAAGTTAACAGCAATGCAAACGCAAGCTTGCGTTCTCATTGCTGGGAAGAATTGCGCTCACAAGAGCGCGCTTCCATAGGCTCTAACTGGAGCCTCATTCTAAAGATGTCACAGACGGCATTAGAACCTTGCGCAGCAAAGGGGGTAAGTAGCACAGTGATGGGCAGAATTTTTTAAATATATATGTATATGAATATATACATATATATTTATGTGTTAATATGTGTATATACACATATTAACACATAAATATATATGTGTATAATCAAATACATATATATTTACAGGGAATACACAGTTCCCATAGACCGCAATGTAAAGGCACTTTTCAGTTCCGATTTTTTTTTTCTAACACCCCACTCCCACCAACTTTAGACCCGCAAAACTGCCTTGTGCAGTTGTTTTTAAGTTTAACAAGATGCTAATTTTTTTTTTTTAATTAAAAACTATAATGGCATTTGGGGCACGTTTAGAACATTTTAGAAAATAACCAGCCACCAGTAATGGCTGGTTAATTATCTTGCGCCAGCAAATGGGCAAATTTGCCCATTTGCGTATGCGTGATAATTTAGCACTCCACTTGTAATCTAGCCCAGGGTTCTTCAAACCACGGGTCGGGACCCATTACTGGGTCACAACACCATGTGTACTGGGTTGCGACTTGTGTGTGTGTTTTAGGAGTGTTTGTGGTGTATTGTTTGAGATTGTGTGTGTGTGTGCTGTGCGTGTGTTGTGTATGAGAGTGTGTGGGGTGTGTGCTGTATGAGAGTGTGTGTATTGTATGAGTGTGTGTGTTATATGAGAGTGTGTGTGGTATGTGTGTTGTATGAGTGTGTGTGTGTGTATGGTATGCGTGTAATATGAAAATGTGTGTGTGTGTTATATAAAAGTGTATGTATGTTGTATGAGAGAGTGTGTGTGTGTTGTAAAAGAGTGTATGGGGGGAGTGTGTGTTATTTTAAAGTGTGTGTGTTGTATGAGAGTGTGTGCGGTATGTGTGTTACATGAAAATGTGTGTGTGTGTTTGTGTTTGCTGTATGATTGTGTGTGTGTTGTATGAGTGTGTGGTGTGTGTGTTGTATGAGAGTGTGTATTATTTACGTTTTACAACGCTTTCAAATTTGACTACAATCAGGAATAAAGCATGGACATATTTTACTCTCTTTGGTAAAAATTGCAGCTATCATGTTGTTTATTTCTTAAGAAATTTTAGACCAAGTATAAAAATTGGGTCCCAAAGGTATGTGGTATCATGGCACTTGGTCTTGGGGGAAAAAGTTTGAATAACCCTGATCTAGCCCATAGTGTGCTGCATGTTGAGAAGGAACCTATTTTCTATTGTTATATTGTCACTTTAATATTTGTCACATTGACAAATATTGCTATATATAATATTAATTAATATTGTTTGCGAGAGGAACTTCTCCATTTTAGCATGTTCTTAAAACATTATATCTTCTTATGCAGGATTTTAATGATACTGATAATTAGGGTCAAAGAAAGTTCAAAAGCTGTATATTGGCACATTTAATAATATCACTAACCCACTTTCTACAACAGCTCTAGCCATTCACTTTAAATAGTGTCATAATTAAAGTACACAGTGCGCACCTTTACATTTCAAGGCTTTTAAATTGCTACCAAACCATTAAGAGGTCATGATCATTATTCTCTGTTAACTAAAAGGGAAATTTACTGGATAAGGTCAACTTAATGTCACCCATATTGATTTGAATAAAGAATGTGAACTGCTTTTATTGATATGATTTTAGAATTGATGTAATGACAATGGTTAAAATTCCCTTATGATTCTTTTTAATTAATGTTGTTTTTATAATTGTTTTGACTCATGAATTGTATTGTAATGATTACGTCAAATATGACTAAATGCAGCAGACATAACACATAGGGTATGACCTTTACTCTGTGCGCTAGGTCATTGTTTTTAATCTGTTTAAATAAATGTGTGTTTTAATTTACTTCACTTAGTTTGTCTTCTTAGTGTGCCTGGGTTTCTCGCTATTTCGATATTGTTTGGAGCTATTGATGGTGCTTCACTCAGTGCACATATGCTCGCTAATGGTCCTGAATTTTTGTGTGGGGGTGGAGTCCTCATTCATATGACTCTAATCTAATCTAATTTAATTTTGTAGTAGTGAGATTAGTGGCGCATCTTTTTTCCGTATCGAGATTTCCAAGATTACCACATTGCTACCATATTTGTACTGGCATATCTACTGGTGAAGACTAAACAAGGTGGAAGGATTACTCACAGTCACAAAGAAGAAGCTCTTCTTGCTCCTATAAAGATTTCCCATCACATTAAATAGGCAAAACCAAATACATTATACATTAACTGATGCCAAATTATACTCACAACTTTGTTTAAGCATTTTTAAGGACATAATGGCAGATAGATATTTATCAATTAGATGGTTATGCATAATCAGTTTTGATGTATGTGTACACTTTCTAATGCACAAGTTCAAAGTATATACATCTATGAGTCTATGATTGGCTCATTACTGTCATGTGATACATGATACACAAAATCACAGAGTGGGGTCACTAAATGTTAAAGTGCTTAGAGCATAAAAATTGCCTATGATCTGTTGTATCACTCACTACAGAGTGCTTCATGAAATGGGTTACCATAGCCAATCAGCTGTACCCAAGACTCAAATCAATATTTGCAATGCCAAGTATCAGCTAGAGTGGTGCAAAGCACTCCACCAATGGGCTCTGGAATGTCTCTTATTTGCTTAATTTCACTTCACTATCTCGCAGTCTGATGGAAGAATTTGGGTGAGGCAGATACCAGTTGAACACTACCTACTTGAATGCATAGTGTCTATTGTAAAGTTTAGTGGAGGAGAGATAAGGGTCTGGAATGCTTTTTAGGGTTTTGGGCTAGGCCCCTTAGCTCTAGTGAAGGTTCAACTAATTCTACAGAATACAAAGATATTTTAGACAAATTGGTGCTTACAACTTTGTGGGAACAATTTGGGGAAGGCCCTTTTCTGTTCCAGCATAACTGTGCCCCTTTGCGTGAGTTTTGTGTGAAGAAGTGGACTTCACAAAGTCCTAATCTCAAAACCATTGAAAACATTTGTGATGAATAAGAACACTCACTTTGAGCCAGACCTTCTCATCCAACATCAGTACCTGACCTCATAAATGCTCTTCTGGCTGAAAGAGGACAAATTCCCACAGAAACACTCAACAAGCTCATATAGTTGTGATGGTCTTGTGTACACATACTTTTGTCCATATAGTGCATATTTGCAATTTAGAGTGACCATGAATGGGACTGGCTGTCACAATGATCACATGACCATCTTGACACCTTATTGGGCATCACTTGGCACCCTCCTGAGGTATCCAGTGATAGCTCAATGAACCTGATACCGCAGGTAATCACCATTTCCCGCAAGCCCAATTTTGCGCTAGTTTACAATCCCGCCCCCTGTCCGCGCACAGCCAATCACGCATGGGCAGGAGCTGTCAATCTCCTCAGTCGGACTAGACCACAGAGATTGAATTTCGCCAACTTAGAGGTGGCGAAGAGGTTAGGAAAGCGGAGGTCTGGTGACCGCTGCTTGTTAAATTACGACGAGCAAGTTCTTGTGAGAACTTGCAGCCATAGAGCTTTGATAAATCGAGCCCTAAAACATGCCAATATCTAGGCCCCATCAAAGAATTCAGTCACTGTGATTTGCTGTTACACATGATTGTTTACACAGCAACACTCAAACTTGAACCTTACTGCATTGTTGCTCATATGCAGGTATGTGATACACACAAATCTCAGCGTGTATCTCATGTAATGGAGACACCCCACTGATAGGTATGTGATCACTGGGGCATGCTGTCACATAGATCATTTGCATGTGATTAAATCCCTAGTGCATATTCTGTGCTGCATCACTGCTGAAGCATACAGAAATGTCACAGTCTCTCAGCTGTCAGTGAGACCTGTTCTATCAGAGCATTTGAAGCAGCCACTAAAGGGGTTAATGACAAATTCTCCCTACCTGGTGAAGCTTGGATGCTTAATAAATTGTATATTTCAGTTTTACTAATAGTTTCAAGAGACTCTGAGAATATTTTACTCAATATATTTATGAGAATACAGACATGACTGAAATGAATATCCATGCTGTCTTTTGTATTTATAGAATGCTTATGTGATGATCTTCTGTTCAATGAAATTTAGCAGTAGTAGCCACGCCTTGATCCTAAAACCAATATTATTGGCGAAAGATTGCTGCTGGCAACACGTTCCAGAACATATGGAGCAAGTCAACAGCCTGTAGGCATACTAGTACTGGAAGTTTGTTATATTAAATTGCATATATAGCTTTTTATTTACTGGGGCAAACTAATTGGGGTACTGCATGTTTTATCTTTTACTTAAAGAGTAAAAAGGGTAAGTATTTTTAAATGAGTATCAGAGGATTTTTTTAAACCTACATTTTGTTTTCTTGTTTATGCAAACTTCTCTCTGTCTGCCAACATCTTTTTCGTTTTCAACATAAATGCAAGACTTTAAAGAGATGGTAAAAAACCTTGGGCAAGATTGCAAGTGCAGCACTATTTTAACAAGCACTCGTAAAGGGGCAAATTTGCCCATTTACGGGCGTACATTAAATATTCAGCCTTTACAAGTGGCTGGTTAATGCCCCCGCTAGCTCACAGTTTCACTTTGCACTTCACACAATTAACTATAGGTCAGACCTCTGGTTAATGAAAAAAAGTTGCCCCCCCAAATATAAAATAAAAATATGTGCTTCTTTATTTTTAAAATAAAAAACTGCATGAAGCAGTTATACGGGGTAAAAGTGAGGGGATGTGGGGTGTTTGGAAAAAAACGACACTGAAAGTGCCTTTACATTGCGGTCTATGCGTTTTTACTGTAAATATATTTATATGCTTATATACTTATATATTTATGTGTTAATATGTGTATATGCTTATATAAACACATAAACATATATCTATATATTCATATACATATATATATATATTTATTTTTTCTGCCCAACGCTGCCCGAATTGCCCTCTGCAATAGATGGTTTGCCATGTCTCAGGGAATAAGAACGAGGCTCCCAAGCGCAAGGCTTTCAGGCAATGCGAATGCGAGATTGTGTTCGCATGGCACCTATTTTGTAATACCAGCGCACATTTACGTGCGCTGGTATTACTGAGTTGAGTATAAATATCACACTTGTGAAAGCACAATACTGCACTCCACTATTAATTTAGGCCCTTGTAATTCTAATATTCTTTGCAGTCTTGCAATAATTTAACATCCTATTTGAGTGCGAAACTTACTAGCACCTTATATGCTAACTCCACCCACCATTTTCCTCATTTGGAGGAGCCAATAGGGACTTGACAAAACTTGCCACTGTCATTTTGTGAATCTGCACTGGTACTTATCATCTCTGCTGAAACCTGTAAGAGACAGATATGCAGCAGGGTCAAGCTTGTGGGATGTCTGCTGTGTACACTTCCAGATCATAAAACTGGAAAGCCCACTTTTTTTTTTTCCAGAAAAAAAGGTGGAAAATATTTTTTTTATTATTATTATTATTACACATAATAAAACATTTTATATTGCAATCTGAAAGTGTGTAATGTACTTTTAACACATTTGCATGGAAAAATATTTTTTTATTTTCTGCCCTTTCATGAGTTTTTATTTACTTTAATATATTTAAATTATAGCATATTTAAACTCTTAAAAGGACATGATACTCAAAGATGTATTTTTCATCTAAAAGAGAATATTTCAAAATGTTTTACAGTATTTTTTTTGTTGTTTATTTGTTTTTTTTCTGGAAAAATGGACAATGCTGTGATAAACATAAACCATTTTTTATGTTGGAGAATTTCCTATCAGGCATGAGCAACAGAGTCGTGTATCATAGTTGTGCGCAGTTATTCCTGTTAGTTTCACTTTAAATTTAAACATCTTTTATCTTTTGACGTAACTAAGTAAAGAAATAAAATAACATGTTTTAGTGTTCTGCTCTTTCACACTAACGAGAGAAAAAAAAAATTGAGCACTATGTCCCTTTAAGAAGCATCATGTTCTTAATTTCTTGCCAAGAAGAACAATAATAGACATGATTAATATAATGAAATAAGCAGTATCTACTGGATTTTTTAAAGCAAGATACTAAATGAATCTCACGTTTCTTTATTTACTGCCACTATTAGACAAACGAAAAAATGTGAACAGTTTTTATACTGTTATCTCTTACAATTATTTATTATCACTTTTTAAACATCTAAATGAGAAAGGAATGCATGTATGATGGGCTGGTAAGGAGATAACGTCTGCGTTTGTTTGGCCAGTAGGATTTGTCACGCTTGGCAGGATTGAAGTCTGAACATCACATTCCCAAGGTAACGATAAAAGGGAATTTGCTTATAATATACATTTTATAGAGCACAGTGAAAGGAAAATACATGAAAGTAACGAGTGAGATGGAACACGGTCAATAATAAGGGGATACAGAGGATAGGGGGGAAGGGCACCAATGTCTGTACAGCATCTGTGCAGTCTGTGCCCTCAGCACTCGGCATGTATTATTCTCACTCAGTGCTGCCTGCAGCCAATCACAGTGCACAGGTGAACAGAGGCAGGGCATGCTCAGCTAACAAATAAGCCTGTCTCCTGCTCATGAAGGGAACGGAGCCTGAAACATACAGCAATCAGACCAGCGCTGTTAAACTTCATCAGTGTCTGCACTACAGCAAGAGAAGAAAAACAAGGCATGAAGACAAAAGGGATCAAGTTCCAGTATTTTTCTGTCCTTGTAATGGTGTCTGTGGATATCTGCATGCTATAGCCCTTTGATATAGGTAAGATTACTTTATGTGTTTTTTTTGTTTGTTTTTTTGCTGTTTTTATGTTATGTGCATTCATTATTTACTCTGTCACTGCTACAGCAGGCTAGGACACATTGCTTAGCACCATAGTTTTGTTTAGCTGCTGTGAACAGGCTTCAAAACTTTTTCACTAGTCAGTTCTATTAAACTGGAGGCAATTTAAACTTGTGTTACATGTAAGCTGACTCAAATTTGCAGTCATAGCAGCTAATGGAATACAGTTTTACATGCACTAAATGTCTCCAATTTATTTTACAGTACATTTACATGAATGCCACGCAGGAATTAATCTACACAATTAATATGATTGCACTGACGTATCACATGTAAAGAGATCCACAAAAGAAAAATACATGAATATTGTGGAGCAACAAGTATTAGAACGAGGTTGAGAGAAATCCATAATGTATTTCGGTGTTCCATCACTGTCACCAAAGCTTGCAACTGTGACAAGAAACTGGAAATGCTTAGTGTATATGTTTTTGCTGTTCCTGAGCCTTTTTGATAGTGCATCTGGGGCGTGTCCTTCAGCTTGTATCTGTGCCAGTGACATTGTAAGCTGTACAAACAAGAATTTGTCTACAGTCCCTAAGAGCATTATCAAATTTATAAAAAAACTGGATTTAAGCTATAACAAGATTGGGTTTTTGGATGCAGACTGGTTTCCAGTGCTGTTTGATAAATTGCAAACTCTAATATTAAATCACAACACTATTAACAGCATTTCTACAGGAAGTTTTTCAACTCTTCCAAATGTGAGGCACCTTGACTTGTCATCAAATCACCTAAGGACATTGAGCAATCCCATATTCCAAGAACTCAAAATGTTAGAAGTTCTTCTACTTTACAACAACCACATAACTCATATTGATTCTTCTGCCTTTGGAGGACTACACAATTTGCAAAAGCTGTATCTAAGCAGTAATTCCCTGACACATTTCCCAGCGGACATATACACTGGCAGAAACAAACTCACAGAACTCATATTGTTGGACATTTCTCATAATAACTTGCAAACATTACCAGTTCAACAAATCAGTTTAATTTCAGCTAGACAACTTAGTGGCATTTACCTCCATGAGAATCCATTTCTTTGTGACTGTTCTCTAAACGTAATGTTAATGTTTTGGTATCATAGACATTTCAGTCCGGTTGTGGATTTTAAAAATGATTTCAGCTGTGTTATGTACAACTCTAAAAGTGACACAAAACTACAATTAATTCAAGAAAGTTTTCTCAATTGCTCAGAGGGAGCTGTCAATGGTTCTATTCATGCATATGGACTTCTCTATGAGGCACAGGTTGGAGAAAGACTGGTGGTTCACTGTGACAGCCGAATAATAGACTTGAGCACAGAGTTTATTTGGGTGAGCCCTGATGGTCGTACTCTGGAACCCTATACCACTACTGAGAATTATCGTGTTTTCCATAATGGGAGTTTAGAAATTGAAAATGCCCAAATTGAGCATTCAGGATTATACTCATGTACTGCAATGAACAAGAAAAAACCTTTTAATGAAACCATAGATATTAGAATAATGGTGAGCAATTTTACAACCACCAAATCTCAGGCTCACGAAGCTTTCAATACTGCATTCACTACACTTGCTGCTTGTGTAGTCAGCATTGTCTTAGTACTTCTCTACCTTTATCTTACACCATGTCGTTGCTGGTGTAAGTCTAAAAAACATCAAAGAAAACAGAATGCAAGCAGTGCCCACTCATCCATTTTAAGTGGCACGCCATCAGATGAACCCCCTTCTGAAAGGAAATCCAGCACTAACAAACGAGTAGTGTTTCTGGAGCCGGTCAAACAGGCAGATCATGGACAAAATGGCAAAGTAAGACTGATCCCTTCTGATAATCTCACAGCTGAGAGCATCTTAAAAACAAGCAGGTCAAAATCTGACTCTGATTCTGTCAGCTCTGTTTTTTCTGATGCCCCTTTCATTGCATCAGTGTAACCAACTGCACCTTTTTTGCTTTTTCCAGCTAGAACTGTGCACTGAAAGCAACAATAACTCTTAGTATATCATTTAAAGCAAATGCCTTTGTTTATCAAACATAGCATACTCATCTATAATGTTTAATGAATGTAATACAATTTTAGTACACCAAAACAGTACACTTAATTCAGGAATTACAGTAGAAATATATAATATATCTACCTAGTTTTTGTTAAATCTAAACATTATCTTCCGTTATAGGAAGATCAGTTTTTGTTCAGGAACTATAGGAGTGCCACTCTGTATTAGTTTGATCTACAACCGATCTAAGAAGATCATTGTTGATCCTTTTATCTCATAACCCTTTAAATAAAATATTAATGCTGCAGAATATAACAATATTTTGCTATGGGATTTGAGGAAGGAGGCATATTTTTAAACTAAGAAAGATGCAAGATATTAATATTTTTCGGTAGCAGCAGGTCAACAACACATTGCAGACCAAAGTCAGATAATAGGTTAAGCACAAATGTAATTTTATGGTATTTAATACATTTCATATACATAATATATGTCTATTATATTTGTGTAGAGTATTGGTCAATAATGTATATGTTTAACCCCCTACAGTCTTTAGAACACATTACAATTAGCAAAGCATTATCTATTTTATTTATATCTGTTGAATTTTGCAAAAGCAACAGAATATATTTTCTTATACTTTTATTAACTGTTTCTAAGACTTATAGAAAATCATTTGCTATGCAAACTGATTCTATAAAATATAAACATAATGTGCAGGCAATGAATGACATAACTAGAAAAAGAGGCCCTGCAAAGCTATTTTTTACTTGTTACAAAATGTTCAGCTTTACAATATTCAGTACCGAAAATGCACAATCTCATGAGTAATTTAATATAGTTTAATACTGTGTTTTAGGTAATCATTAAACATTCTTACAGTTTGCATTATATCTACAAGTTTAGCCTTTAATACCGTAGATGCTGTAACATTCAGGCTGGTGGTTTTATTAGATGAGTATTTTGCAAATGCTGATTGGCATATGTGAAACAAATGTTTGTAAATCTGTTTGCAGCATTAGAAGTCATAGATATAAAATGTATAATGTATGTTCTGGTAACCCAAAGCTTTTTGAATTAAGACCCCCATAAATATAAAAATGCATTGTTTTGGTGACGTAGGGAAAATGTATCAATCATCATTATATTCCAACTTGTGAATTATTGATTAACATTACCCAAGCCAATTCCTATGAGACGTGAGATTTAGCATCACATAACTGTGATGTTTTTATAATGTTTCTGTTAGTTGAGATTTTTTTATAAATGATCTGAACATCTAAAATATATGTTAATCTTGACAACTACAGAATCAATTCAAACTACTGTTTATTCCATAAGGTAAATATAACATATATTTTTTTTATTATTATTATAAAGGAAACAAATTGTCCATTTTCAGGTTATTCACAATCATTTTTATTTGGGAAGGCAATAGATGCAATCTGTGAACTGTCTATAAAAAGTTAAACTCATATGTAGATTTGCTGATTAGGAAATACAATTATTAAATGATTAATAATAATAAAAGGGTTGGCTAAACTGTAGTGAATTGTTTGTATTATTGATTTTATGCTTTCACTCAACATAAGTTTTTTTTTTTAGTTCCTGTTTATCTTCTAACATAATTGACACTAAAAGACAATTAATAAGGAAAACCACAATTTACAATATGATACTCTTAGCTGAAAATCCTATGTATCAAGTTAAGACTCATTAGACAAAGTTTTCTTTTATTAATTAATTAGTATTTATTTATTTATTTATGTTGTTATTTTATTTGGAAAAAATATAGATATATAATTCTGAACCCAATAAGAGACTTTGTTACATCTCTTTGCCTAGTCACTGTCTGCTTTAATAATTTTTTACATATTTGATGTTTGACCTATTTTTGTCCAAAAAAGCATCAAATTCGTAGAGATTCTTGAATTCCCTCATTGCATTTCTCCTAAAGCAATTCCCCTAGCCTAGAATGAGCAATGAAGCATCTGTTACCTGCAAAATACAATGCCCACAAATTAATTTTAAAAGGACATGAAACCCATTTTTCTTCCTTTCATGCTTTAAGTAGAACATACAATTTTAAACAACTTTCCAGTTAAATCTATTGTCAAATGTGTTTCATTCTCTTGGTTTACTTTGTTGAAGGATCAGTAAAACACTACTGGGAGCTAGCTGAACACAAAGGGTGAGACACTGGCAAGAGGCTTAATGTGCAGCCACTAATCAGCAGCTTGTTGTCAGTAGTGCATTCTGCTCCTGATGTTAGCTAGGTATGCTTATCAATTAAGGATACAGAGAGAACAAAAATAGGGAATTTAAAAATTACAAACTCTTTTGAAATCATGAAAGCTTAAAGGAACACTGAACCCAAATTTTTTCTTTTGTGATTCAGATAGAGCATGACATTTTAAACAACTTTCTAATTTACTCCTATTATCATTTTTTCTTCATTCTCTTGGTATCTTTATTTGAAATGCAAGAATGTAAGTTTAGATGCCGGCCCATTTTTGGTGAACAACCTGGGTTGTCCTTGCAGATTGGTGGATAAATTCATCCACCAATAAAAAAGTGCTGTCCAGAGTTCTGAAAGAAAAAAAAAGCTTAGATGCCTTCTTTTTTAAATAAAGATAGCAACAGAACGAAGATAAAATGATAATAGGAGTAAATTAGAAAGTTGCTTAAAATTGCATGCTCTATCTGAATCCCGAAAGAAAAAAATTGGGTTCAGTGTCCCTTTAATGTATATTTCACCGTCCCTTTAAACTAAACAGATTTTATGCAAATGAAAAAAAGCACTATTTTTTTTCTTTATTTATTGCATTAAAAGGTTATGTTAAAGCTGTTTATTCTGATTGTGAAACTAAAAGGCAGTACACAATTGGTCCATGGGAAAGAAGCTCACTTGTTGTTAAGAAAAACTCCAGCATCTCAATTGGTGGAAAAAATAACACACCCCTCAAACATAAAAACTAAAAAAACAAAAAGTTTATTCTTTATGTTACTTTTTTTAGCACAGTAACAAATAAAACATTGACTTTAACATACCTTTAAACTTTCTATAAAATCGGGCAGATATAAATGTTCTTAATACAATTTAATTTTTGCATCTTTAAACTATTATGTTCTAAAGTTGCACATGAATTGTTACAATATTTAAGAATGTATAAAGATGTCATTATTTAAAGTGACAGTCTACTCTATAATTTTTATTGTTTAAAAAGATAGATAATCCCTTTATTACCCATTCCCCAGTTTTGTATAACCAACACAGTTATATTAATACACTTCTTACCTCTGTGATTATCTTGTATTTAAAGGGACAGTATACTTTAAAATAGTTTTTCCCTTAATGTGTTTACAATTGCTTTTTTTACCAACTGCAGAGTAAAAAATATATGAAAATTAGATTTTTAAGGTTTATTTGTGTATATTAAAGCTCTGATTTTGTGTTTTGAAGCCACAACCTAATAAAATGGGTTGAGCTTGTAGGTATAATCAGATCTCATTACTGTATCACATTGTGCACATATACCTGCTTCTTTATCTTATATCTGTCCTTAAAACAATCACCAGTACTTTGAGAGAACAATGGAAAATCAACATTTTATTACCTTATCACTGCTATATCTCACTGGGAGTGTAATTTCTTCTGCTGGCTGTGTTTACAAAGCTCATCTATAGTTAGTACGCGCGGCCACAAACTTTCAGAATAGGTGGGGATACCACATGCTAAATCAACCATTTCAAATGCCAATATAAGGGTAAAGGAGCTACTTGTAAACAATTTAATACACTCCAGCAGGTAAAGTGGATCATTGGGAACAAATTAAAGGGGAGAACATTTTTGAGTAAACTGTCCCTTTAAGCATCTGCAGAATGCTCCCTTTTTTAAGTTCTTTTGACAGTCTTGAATTTTAGCCAATCTGTGCTGACTCTTAAATAACTCCATGGGAGTGAGCATAATGTTATATATATGCCACGCACAAACCAGCATTCTCTAGCTGTGAACAACTGTCAACATGTGCTGAGATAAGAGGTGACCTTCAAGGGCTTAGAAATTGGCATATGAGCCTACCTAGATTTAGCTTTCAACAAAGACTACCAAAAGAACAAAGCAAAATTGATGATAAAAGTAAATTGGAAAGATGTTTAAAATTGCATGCCCTATCTGAATCATGAAAGTTTAATTTTAACTAGGTTATCCCTTAAATGACAAAAATAGCTATATATTTAACAGGTAAGACAATATTGCTGGGGTTAAAAAAATAAATAGCATTATATTTTTTTTAAAAATGTATATTTATCATTTTAGTATATAACACCCTCAATTATTTTGTTCACGGGTCGGTTATATCAGATTTGTGTGTTGTAAATAACCAGATTCAATTTTTTTAAATTGCACAAGTACATGGGGGTCGATCCGATAAAAATCGTCGCCCGCAAAAGCTGGCGACGCCAATATTTGCGCGGGTTTGGTATCCTATATACTGCGTAACCTAGAAGTTACGCGCGTATATTTCTGCCGTTGCCCGTAGTTTTTTGGGCCATAGGCAGGTATACCAAACCCGCGCAGTTTGGTATCCAATATACAGCGTAAGGACTTACATGGCGAAAATGGAGAAATCTTACTCCATTTTCACCTCGCCACAAAAAGCAGCCGTAAGAAGCCTTACGCTGAGTATTGGAGCCCCGTAACTCCCTAAAACTGGCTGCTAAATAAACCTAACACCTAACGCATGCACAATGTCTATCTAACTGTCAACCGCGATCTGCTAAATAAAACCTAACACCTAACGCATGCGCAATGTCTATCTCCCTGTCAACCGCAATCCCCCGCCGCAATCCCTAATAAAGTATTTAACCCCTAAACCGCCGCCATCTACATAAACTAACCCCCTACTGTGAGCTCCTAAAACCGCCACCATCTAACTGATCTATCCCCTAATGTGAACCCCTTACACCGCCGCCATCTACCTTATCTATCCCCTAATCTGACCCCTTACACCGCCGCCACCTATATAAAAATTATTGACCCCATAATCTAATCCCCCTATACCGCCGCCAGCTATATT